>NC_134487.1:197510323-197515323 GCF_040206685.1 Ascaphus truei | reverse complement strand
AGCTAAACCCCGTTATAACGCGCCTCGTTATACCGCGATTCGGTTATAACGCGGTTTTCCCGTGGCTCCCGTTTAAAAAAAAAAAAAAAAAATTAAATTTTTTTTTTTGCACACTGCACACACTGCACACACTGCACACACTCACTACACACACACTGCTCATTGCTCACACTGCACACACACTGCTCATTGCTCACACTGCACACACTGACACACTGCACACACACTGCACACACACTGCTCATTGCTCACACTGCACACACTGACACACTGCACACACACTGCTCATTGCTCACACTGCACACACTGCACACACACTGCTCATTGCTCACACTGCACACACTGACACACTGCACACACACTGTACACTGCACACACACTCCTCATTGCACACACTGACACACTGCACACACACTGCACACTGCACACAATTATTATATAGAAATAAACAGACAACTGCACTTTAACAGATGTATTTTGCCTGTACAACGTCTTGTGACTTTTGTTTGACAAAGTTAAGGGGGTCGGAAGTCATTGTGCTGTGGGGGGGTGGGGGGGTGGCGGGGCCCTGCGCTGCGGCTACGGCGGGCCCTGTACTGCGGCGGGGGGGGGGGGGGGGTTAGAGGTCTGTGTGTGTGAGTGCGAGTGCCTGTCTGTGTGTGAGTGCGTGAGTGCCTGCATGTGTGTGCGCGCGTGTGTGTGTATGAGTGCGTGAGTGCCTGTGTGTGTGTGTGTGTATGTGTGTATGTGTGTATGTATGAGTGCTCCAGCCCGAGTCCGTGGAGGGAGGGGGGGGGGAGAGTAGCGGGTCCCTCCTGCAGCCAGTGGAGGGAGTGGGGGGAGAGTAGCAGCTCCCTCCTGCAGTCCGGGGAGGGGGGGGAGAGTAGCAGCTCCCTCCTGCAGTCCGGGGAGGGGGGGGAGAGTAGCGGGTCCCTCCTGCAGCCCGTGGAGGGAGGGGGGGGAGAGTTGCAGCTCCCTCCTGCAGTCCGTGGAGGGAGGGGGGGGAGAGTAGCGGGTCCCTCCGCTCAAGCCACGCCCCCCCTCCCTGTCAAACCTCCCACCTCCCGCTCACCTCCCGCTCCGGCTCTTACACTTACTTACACACACACTCGGACACTCACAGACACTTACACACACTCACAGACACTTACACACACTCACAGACACTTACACACACTCACAGACACTTACACACACTCACAGACACTTACACACACTTACACACACACACACACACACACACACACTCACACACACTCACACACACTCACACACACTCACACACACTCACACACACTCACACACACTCACACACACTCACACACACTCACACACACTCACACACACTCACACACACTCACACACACTCACACACACTCACACACACTCACACACACTCACACACACTCACACACACTCACACACACTCACACACACTCACACACACTCACACACACTCACACACACTCACACACACTCACACACACTCACACACACTCACACACACTCACACACACTTACACACACTTACACACACTTAGACACTCACAGACACTCACACACACTCACAGTCACTTACACACACCCACATACACACACCCATATACACACACACACTTTCTCTCCCATTTATACATACACACACACACACTCTCTCACTCTACACAGGGGGGGGTGGGGTCGGAGCAGAGGAAAGGCCGCGACCAGCACCACCACCCGCTCCCCCCCTCCTCCAACGCAGGCAGCGGGAGCACCGGGGACAGCGGTGGGGAGAAGAAACCCCCCGCTACCACCTCCATGCAGGCAGCGGGAGCACCGGGCACGTGGAGGGATCTGAGGTAAGCGGCGACCTGAGGGACATCCCCGCTCCCATCTCCTGCCCCGCGGCCTGTCCCGCGGTGACAGGGGGAAGCGGGGAGCGGAGGGACATCCCCGCTCCCATCTCCTGCCCCGCAGCCTGTCCCGCGGTGACAGGGGGAAGCGGGGACAGGAGGGACATCCCCGCTCCCATCTCCTGCCCCGCGGCCTGTCCCGCGGTGACAGAGGGAAGCGGGGACAGGAGGGACATCCCCGCTCCCATCTCCTGCCCCGCGTGCTGTCCCGCGGTGACAGGGGGAAGCGGGGACAGGAGGGACATCCCCGCTCCCATCTCCTGCCCCGCGGCCTGTCCCGCGGTGACAGGGGGAAGCGGGGAGCGGAGGGACATGCCCGCTCCCATCTCCTGTCCCGCGGGATGAATATGCGCTAAAGCGGCAGCCATTTTTTTTCCGCGACCCTGTTAGTAACGCGGTGGTCTCGGGGTGGACCCCGAGACCCGCGTTATAACGGGGTTTAGCTATATATATATATAGGGCACGTCCCTGAGGAAGGTCACGTTGAGTGGACCGAAACGTTGGAGGTGGTGCATGTTACTTTGAATACAGCTTCATTGGAACTACTGAACTGTGTGCTGTCTCGTTTTTTCCGGACTCCAATCTGGTAAAATCTACTTTTTACATGTGCATATGGGGCAAGCATCAGCATCTTACTTATGTTTACAGTGTGCCAACTGAGATGATTTTTTCATATATATATATATATATATATATATATATATATATATATATATATATATATATATATATATATATATATATATATATATATACACACACACACACACACACACACACACACACACACACACACACACACACACACACACATATACATATACATATACATATATATGTATATATTGTGACAAACGCCCCTCTTTTGTAGTGCTGACGTCTGTCTGGGTTCTTCCCGACACAGTCTTCTAGGGTTAATTATACAACAAACAGGATCATGCAAAGTATTGTGCTGCTTAACTCAGGCTTCTGCCTGCTTTATTTTCATCCAATTAAGGTACTGCAGCTTTAACATGTGTAGGTTAGAGGTACTCAGATACTTTCATTCAGCAGTTCACACATTTCAGTGTTACAATATTTCCCCCTCTGTTATTTCAAGAAATAAAACCAAAATCATATAAGCAAATCCTATCCCTTTCAGGGATCTAACTACACATCAGAATCAGTCTCTCTAACAGCTGCTGGCCAACTAAACTGGTTCCCCAGCTTAAAACAATGCTCTCTCATTTAGGGACACAAGATACAGCACAGTCTTTTAGCAACAGCAGTAATCATTTGTTTTGTCTTATCTGTTCGTGGGGTCCAGGCAAATCCTCTGGTACTGTCATACGTGGAGAGGCCGTCAACCTCGACACTGGATGCAGGAGAGCAGCGACACCCCCAGCCCCCAGGCTCCAAGGAGAGAGAGAGATGCAAAACCTCTCTGCTCTAAATACCTGTGCATGTGATTAGAAGAGCAGGTGAGGGAGAACTAGAGCCATTGTAATCTGTGGTCTGGATTTTCCATCCAGCTGCCTGAGTTAATGGGAAGCTGTGGAACGGATCATTTTTAGCTATTCCTGCACTTTCTGCTCTAAAATGGGGCAGAAAGCTGCCTAACATCTTTGGACTATGTCACATATCCCCCTCCCCAGCTCACACCTACTGGGGTGAGCGGCCATGGACCTCACTGGGGTGAGCGTCCTACCTGAAATGCTTGAGCTAACTGCTCAGTACAACATTAAGTATTTACATGACACGAATATGAACTTCATTATAAATTTACCAACCGAAAAGGGCATTTTTTTTTCCCCATATTGTAAGCTACCAATATTTTTTCTCTTATACTACAGCCTTGTAATCTTAAGGGCCATCAACCCTGTATATTAATTTGTAGTTTAGCTACATTTTCAACACAGAGAACCAATATAACATTGTAATATTGACAAAATGCTTATTTGCATAGTTAAGTGTCCGTGACATAGTCCACACGTGTAATAAAAAAATAAATCGGTCAGTTCCCCCAAACATTTTTTTTTTTTTTTTTTTTTTTGACTTCCAGTCTATTGCATCCTTTGACTTTATTTCATAGCCCGCTGCAACCTGCAAATGACTGGACTGTTTCTTTAGCTTCTGATGAGACCCTTGGACCAGATTCTCCTTGGCTCCACAGTGTGGTCCAGATTGGTGAGATATGGAACTATTCAGGCGCCGTGTTAACCTTCGTTGTTTTTTCTTTTCAATCTTTGATTTCCCTTTTGTGGCCATTACCAGGCCTTTGGGTTTTGGAGACCTAGTTGCCTCTGTACAAACGTAGTCCATTTTAACCATGTCATCAGGATCTGTCAACAAGTTTGTTTTTTCAGGAACTGCCACCCACTTGGCTAAAACATCTTCTGTGTTGTCCTGGGTGTGTCCACTAGTTTGCTAATCTTCTGGACAACGTAAATGAAATTGAGGATCTGGATTTTTGAATCCCAGATCAGGGAGTATATTCTCAGGAGGGTGCCTATCTGTTTCTGGAATAACAGCAGCACAATCAAAGTCAATTCTTTCTCCTTCCTCTTTGTCATCAGTGAGGACATTGAGTTTACTTTCCCTGGTCTCCTTTTGTGACCGTGTCTCTTTTAGCCTTGGAATCTCTTTCTCCAACTTCATCTTTATAGCAAATCGTAATATTGCAACAGCATTGAAGATACACGTATAGGAACGTACAGCTTGCTTGGTTAGGAGGTAGGATTGATAGCCCGACTGAACCACTTTAGCCGCTTCTCCCATGTCCGTCATCTGTTTCAGAGCGAGGTTTAACTCTGTTTCATTTTCTCTATTCTTGACCTGCAGCTGCAGGTGCTCCTTCTGGGTCTTGTCCAGCTCCAGCTGCAGCCGGGCCCCCTCATTTGCCGTGTGGTTCAGCTGCTTGTAGATATCGGCCATCTCGCTTTTATAGCGCAGTGTCAGGCAAACCACCTGACGGACGGACACCTCCTCTCTCTTGGCGCACTGTATCTCGCGCTCAGCCATCTGCTTCTGCAGCTCTTCAACCTGATTGTGCCAGACCTCCCTCAGGGTCTTCACCTCTTTCTGGTGCTTGCTCTGGGTTTGCATCAGCGCCTCCATTTTTTGGAGCTC